>NC_134578.1:26565000-26605000 GCF_050947875.1 Dermacentor variabilis | reverse complement strand
TGAAAGCCGTTGTTAGCCTTTGAGATGCGCGATGGAGAACTATATAACATGGCATCCAAAACGCGTGTCCTCCAGATAATGAAGAGTTCAAAGGCGTTTTGTTGAATGACTTCGGAAGGGGACGGAGTGCACATCAGGCAGAGGGCGCCCTCCTAGTTGCAGCTTTGATATTAGCCCTCCCAGATGTCTGGCGTTCTTCACTTACGCGCTCTATGGAAATATAAATCACACGACGCAATTTAGAGGTTGATAGTATTGCGGTACGTACTTCCTTCTGACGTAACATCCTGCCGCGAAGCTTGTACACAAACTCGTAGTTGTATGTACCAGGCTTTAAGGGACACTTTCCTTTCCACTGTCTTGTCAGGGTGCGCTCCTGCGTCGTGCCTGGGTGGCACAACTTGTAGGTGCTTCAAAAAGAGAGAAAAAACAACGTGTCTGCCCAGTGTCGGCGCTAAAGAAGATAACGTTGGTGTACATGGTGGTTTAAATGATTTGCTGAGTAAGTGTACACTATATATTTCTATTCTGCCTCTTTCTCTCTTTTTCACGTTCATTATCCACTGATATTGTATTTATTCATCTCGGGTTCTGCGTGCAACTAGGTCAACCTTGCTTTCTTTAGCGTCGGCACTTGGCTGATCTTTACTGTTTTACATCATGAAGCCAGGTGGACCATATACCAAAAATAGTGTACTCTATGGTGCAATACCATTATTTTCGACTATAGTGGCTCTAATTACGCCCGTACCGCTATTTTATTTACTGTGCGAGTAATTCTCATTTCTTGTCTCCTGTCTTTATAGCTTTCACCTATGAGCCCTATATTTTGATATCTCTCGCGACTCGCTACGACGCTCTGGAGGCACGAAAGGGTCGTTTTTTTCTCTCACTGGAACTTGTTACAAGATACCCAGAACCTAGATTCATCAAACCCCTGGGGTGTCAGCATAGAAGACCTCGTCTTAGGATATCCTTCCCATATGTATGCCAATCTGAGCAGCTGATACATCAGAGACAGCGACGCTGTATATGCGAATTCTCGCAGCTTTCAAAAGTACTCGGAGCCTTCGTCCTGGCTGTTCTTAGTAATAATTCATCATCCGATGCTCTTGTCCCCTTGTCACTTTTCGAGGGTCCTAAGAGTGCCTGCCCAGATTAGCGTAAGGGCAAGTCACGTGACAACTCGAATTCTCAGCTGTCGATTAACTCGCCCTCACGCTATGATCTGCTATTTTGCATGAAGTTTAACACCGTGGTTGTGGGCATCCCCCCCCCCGCAATTTTGCCCCTACTATATCTGAAGTGGCTGCCACTCAAGACATGTTGATTCCCCCGCAAAGGAACGGTAGCATCTGTGCAGACTACGGAGAACAATGTGCTTTTGCTACAGCAGCGAAGGGGGCAGCACCGTTCGGTTGCAATGGAATCAACATCCTTTTAGTGACATCACCGCAGACAACACTGACTTCGAATTTATTGTCGACGAAAGTGGTAAGCACTGCCCGCAAAGATGTATAAAATTTGCGTTCGAAATTTGAGCGGATATCGCTCAAACGGTTTAGCAGAAACAGTCATATACTCTTGGTACTGCGATGCCAATCAAAACATGGATACCACTACAACTAAATGGTCGCGACATCTGTCATGACTGCAGTAACTACCGTGTTTTCACCATTGCCGTGACAGATGGCGCCACTGTTTTGCCGCAACGGAATCATGTTTCTTAATCGGGATAGACGCATACGACATCCACCTCGGAATTTTTGCGGGCGAAACTAATATGTCATGCCCAGCAAACTTCGTAATGAACTTCATGCAGATGGCAGCTGTATGCGAATTTTGAAAAGATATCAGCCAGCGGATAAGCAGGAACACTACTGTATACCTAGCGCACCTATTCTTCGCAACAGTCCGTGCGAAACGAAGTACAAGTAAGACACGCATGAAATACGCTTTGCATTTATCGTCCGTAACTCACCACGATTTTCTATTTTTACACTGATAGCTGTACATGTCTTCGTCCGTTATGTAGAAATGCAGCAGCGGGTTGTTGCGCAAGACTCTCGTCAGCTCTACGCTCACGGTGACGTTCCAGTAGTCGTCAGCCAGGGACTTGGAGGACATCGTCACGCTGACTTTGGGCACGTAGTGTTTGTTATGTACGGGTGGATCCAATCCTGGCGCCAAAGTGCAAAAACAAAAATATGTCCGTTAGCTTTTCAGCATGTGCCACATCACCGGACAGTTTCCGGAGATCGGTCGATCGCGAGTTGGGAGCACGAGAATTCCATCACGACTGCTTTTTCGTCAGTCAGAGGAGTTGTAGCGTCGGCTTCGACTGAACGTAGCATCATAGAGAAAGACATTCAACAAGAGTGAACGCTCCCATAAAGCCCAGCGGCCGAATAAAACCCCTTAAACTTCGTTAAGTAGTGACACTCTCCTCCTACGCCTTCACTCCTCCTCGTTTCTCCTCTCTTTCACGCTCCCTCCTCGACCGTGGCGCCGCCTACACTGCTCGAGCGTAGCAACGGCGCCAACATGCGCTCCTCGCCACTCGGTAGACGCTTCTCGAGTAAAAATGGCGCTGATGCACGGCGCGAAGGTCCACGTGATGTTATTCGGCCAATAGCGACGCGGCGTCGGTCTCGGCCAGAGCGCGCGAGGAGGAGGCGGCATCCTGCAAAGCGTGGCACTACTTTACGAAGTTTAAGGGGCTTTACGGCCGAATTGACTGTGGCGCACCGAGCGGATGGTGTTAACTCCTTCTGGTTTCGGTGTTGCGCGCGCGAGTTTTGAACGCTAGCTGGTACGCGCTACGCCGGCTGCGCTACTCGGCGTTTTTTTTTTCTTTTTTGCTGCTCAGTCAAGCGCAGTCTTGTGCGCAATCGTTTATTTCAATAAAATGACTGCAACTATCTTTACAAGCCTCCAGCGAATCTGTGCCACGTGCAATTTCATAAAGTAGACGCAAAACGCCTTGTAAATGAGGAAAAGTTTATTTTGCTATATGTAAATGTTCGTTCCGGGCTTTTTGTGCGTTCATCCAACGTTGCGGCACCAGGTAAGCAGCAGTAGTTCCAGTACGAAGCTCCACCGGGCGGCATCCACTGAAAAAAAAAAGTAAATTACAAGCCTTTGTCATTTTGGTATTTAGCCCTTATATGAATACTGCGTGTAGAGGAAAAACGTGCGAAAGTGGTGAATTTGCGACATTACAAACAAAAGCGATTCGCTTTTACATACATGGCGTCGAAAATATCCGACTCATTCCAAGCCGTACTATAAATTATGAAAAAAACATGTCATTTCCAAGCATTCCTTCATTCCCGGCCATTATTTCCTGCACTTTAAGAACACAAATGCACGGGCGACTGCGCGTCTCCAAAACAACTTGGCCTCAGCCGACGCGATTGTACGCTACATAGACAGAGGTGGCCACAACACAGGCTCTATGCCAGATCATGCTAGACGCTCGCAGAATGCGTTCTACTCGCAATCAAGACAAATGCGTAGGTGCAAATCCTCTTTTCAGTCGTTCAGGAGACAGAATTTTCGAGTTCTTGGTTTTTGAGCTGCTCGGCGTTATCTTTTTCGCGTCCTGCCGGCGCAAGCAACACACTCCCGTGTTGTCACTCTCGCCAATCGCTCGTCGCGTCTGCGACAAGCGTCAGTACAGAAAGAAGGTATATGTTGCTGGGCCATAGAAAGCGTCACAAACTTGTCTACGATTCAGTACATGCCAAACTAACTGCCACCACGACCAGCTTGCTTTTTTGCTTCGTCACAACCCCAGGCGCGGCGAGCATGCCTCAAAAGGTATCCCAAAAAGTAGCGAAATTAATTACAATAATTTTGGGCGTCAGAGAATGCGTCATGAACTTGTCTCAGCAATATTCAGTAAACGCGATACTAACGGCTGCAAAGGGCCGAGCTGCTTTAAGCTAACTGCGTCACAACACCGGGCGCGGCCACTGTGCTTGAAAAGCACCCCAAATAGTAACTAAACTAGTTACAATAATGTCCGGGGTCAAAGAAAGCGCCAGAACTTGTCCCGGTAAGATTCAGTACAAGCGAAACTGCGTCACACGGCCGAGGTGCTTTCCGTCACAAAGCCAGGTGCGGCGAGCGTGCCCAAAAAAACTACCGAAATAAGTTATGATAATGCTTAGGCTCATAGAAAGCGTCGCAAACATCTCCCAGTACGAGTAATTAACTCAAATTAACTAGGCGTGGACGGCGGAACTGTTTTTCGCTAACTGCAGTCACTATATAGGTTCTCTTTTGCGCAGTAAGCCTAAATGTGCTTGAAATGCGTCGCGGACTGTCAAACGAAATTCCTCACCTTGCTGTAGTCCAGTGGTGCAGTGGTGGCGAGTCAAAATGCAGAAGGAACGCGAGAAAAAGACGGGGGCCCAACAAATGAGCAACATCCAACAGAGACGGGTCGCCGAGCAGGCGAGCTTCGCATGCGCAGCTGGCCTCACTCGCTTCGGTGATGCATGCATATGGCACGTCTGGTGTGTCGCTAGCTTGTTACTAGGTAACGCAAGAAAAATAAGTCTCAAATTATCAGTTCATTTATACGCAAAACTTTTTTAGTTTTAGCAGAGAAGAATAAAAAGAATAAAACGCCGGTAAGTTCATCTCACATTCTTTTTTTTTCGATGCTCGCGTCAACTAACGGATGGTGTTAACACTAGGCGTGACGTGTTTCCTGCGGCAAGTTTTCGCCGAGTGTCCCCTCTTGTAGAATTTTTTATGGTAGCATTCCCAAAGACCGAGAGAGGGGGAGAGAGGGGACAGGCGGGCCGGGGTGACGGTTCATCAGCCCAGAAAGTCACAGGCCCACATAGAAAGTACCGGAAGGCTACAGCATTGAGAGCTCGACTATAGGAACGTTCAACATCGTCCAGTGCAAGCGCACTTGCAAACAGTTACCTGCGTCGCGCATGGCGCATCGCCGATCCTAACTGTCATGACTGTCACTGTCTAGGGGCCGTGGAACGCATAACAACTGAATGGCCCGACCTATCGTAAGCCTTGTGTTCAACGCCTCATGGAAGTGCCTTGTCCCGTTTCGCTGGCGTTACGTCACCGAATCTTCGGTCCAACGCCTCGCCCTTCCAAAAAGCGGCGGGCCTTCAATCCATTGTTTACATACTTTTGAGAAATTGAGCTTCTCGAAAACCTTTCGCCGTTTGCTTCGTGATGTATAAAGGCCTGAATTCTTGCCATGTCCCGCCTGTAACGACTGTCATTAGGCTGTCGATTTTATTCCCCTATTTTGGCATTCCCCCGTGAAATACTTCAATCCCCTGCTCCTCCCTGTTCAATCCTTATCGCTGTCAAAAGGACTTTAATGTTGCACTAGTTTCTTCATCATTCTACTAGCAGACCAAGCAGACTGGAAACAAAGGCATAGAAACACGAAGGGATCAAGCATATCGCTGATAAAGTCTGCGTTGGGCAAACGAGACGGTTTATGAACGACAGGGCACGTGACACTCAAATCAGCCCAAAGTGGACATTTGTAGTTGTAATGCGTGGACTCCACTAGCACAGCCAATTTCCGTAAAACTATACTTCAATATAAAGAAGAGAAACAGGCTAGCAGGCGCCATCATAGAAACAAATGTCATTCACGACCTAGGGAGTTTTTTTGTTTGAGGGTTACTTCGACGCACCTACCTAAAAAGATATAGTCTACTCAACCACACACCACGAAGGGCAGACACCGTTGTAATCAACATTGAATATAAAACAATTGAAATTCTCATATCATTCCCTTCTTGAATGCACTTTTCTTTTCAAAAATTTAGTGGCTAGCCATGTGTTAGTCACTTACAATGTTCTTCAGAACGGTATATATAGCTGGGAAAGTTTAACTGCATTGATGGTATTAAAGGGCTAGCAAAGGCACGCAAGCGCTTCATACGTGATGAGTTTCTACCTTGCCTCGAAGCTTTCTGCAAAGTACCCAGCCAATAAGAACCGAACAGCCCCGAAGAGTGGATCTTGCTGCGGGGCCTACTGACCCACCGAAATAAAGACATCGAATATCTTGCACAATTATGTCGACAAGCAATATTGCAAGGACTGTGTCCAACCACCCTCCCTATTTCAATTTTCCACCATAATACCATCAGCGCAAAACAAATAGAAAGAAACCGGACGGGTGTTCGTTTCTTGCACTTGTCCGTGTTGCGCTGCCGTTATTGAAAGCCCTACACGCACTAATAAACAAAATTCAAGGTGGATGAATCACTGCTGTGTGATTCCTGTTGTGCATACGTAATTACCTTCTACTTAAATTTAGATTTCCGATACTGTCAGTTATGTCGCGCTTTCTTCATAAAATTAATTTGAATCACCCATTGGGAGCACTTGAAGAGATTAATTACTTGTTGCAGCCTTACGAAGCAGCAAGAACAGTTCTTTCAGCATCACTTCCCGAGCGGGGCACGTCGTACGTCTAGTGAAACTTGGTAAACGTGCTGAACACGGTAAAGGAGTTGTGTGTAGCAATGATCTCCGTACTGGAAGCAAAATGAAGTCACACTGAAGATTCAGCGGTATCTGTTTATCCGCAGCATTAGGTCCACTTCTTTCACACCACCATGTACGCAACAGAACTGACAAAAGCAAGTCACGTATATAAATGCATACGACGCGGCTTAAGGGTTTATCTTGTCCATGTACGTATTACACTAAAACCCTACGGGTAGACGTGAACCCACTGTTTCAATGATCGCAGAGTGAACGAAATAATACTGAGCCTACGCTGTACTAATAATACTACGAAATAATACTACGCTGTACACTGCGTAGCCTGATTTCCTGCCACAAGGACTCCACTCTGCACGTCTTAAGCAATCTCTATAGCCACACACCTTCAAAAACATATTTATTGCTGCCACGCTCACCCTCCCACTGCCAATCGCCAAGTTTCCACCGGGTTGAGATCCCAAGTAAACTGCTTTACCTGACAGAAAGAATTGCTAGTAATTGCTTGCTTCGATCCACGAAGTGCGTACAATAATTGCAGACGGGTGTATGGGTTTATACGGGAGCAGGCAAGACTTGATACAGGATGCCACATGATAATATCGAACCATGAATATCGCTCATACGAAGCGGCGAATATGAACTTTTCGAATAGTCTGACCCTTTTGTCAAGCCACCATGGTTAAATCCTGTTATGTACCCTTGCACTCGTCTACTGTTGCGTTGAAAGTGCTGGTCTCCGCTTCAGCATCGCTATGGGGGGTGTCTTCTGGATCACTTTCATCGCTTGTCTCTGTAGCTGAGACAAGCGCGAGTAAACCGAACACGATCGCAATACGAAACCACATTTGCAGCACAGGGTCGGAGTACTTCGTAAACAGCTTTATTTATGCGCCTTCGCAAAGTGTGTTTCTCGTTTTAATTGCCTGCAATAGTTATACCACGTCTACAATAACAGACCCGTTTTTTAACGCGATAGCCGCAAGCTAGTTTCCTTTTTTCTTCTAGGCGGTCCTTTGTGGCAGAGGTAGCGGGAGAGATATTACGACTCAACTTGCATTTTAGTCTATCTTACAGCTCAAAATAAAACAGAACATTTGCTCACTCCACACTTGTATATGAGGAATAAAAAAATGCAAGAATGAAGGAAGTAACAGTACTTGGGAACTGACATAGTTTAGAATGGTGTCGTGGGCTCAATATTTTCTGATGAACAGGAAGGAATGAAGGAAAAACTTTATTGCTCTATTTACACCTTTCAGCGGCTAACAGAGGTCTTCATGTTTTACTGAAGTCTCCGTCGTCTTGAGTGGTCGGCGCCCCTATTCCAGAGCACCGCTGAGCCTGGCTACTTTGAGAGCTGCCACTCACAGCTCCCACTGTTCCGCCCTGGGCTTTCTTTTTTCTTTGTGGAAAGAGAAGTTATTTCTGCACTTCCATGTGATGTGATATAATGTTGGGATGGCCCCACACCATGGGCATGTGTCCCTGTATTGACTGGAAAACATGTTATGTAGGATGTGTAGATTGGAGAATTTTCCTGTCTGCAGTGTTCGCCAGCCGACGGTTTCGTGTTGTGTTAAAGACGGGTGGGGTGGTGCATATATTATCCTTTTGCCTCTGTGATGGTTTAGTATTTCCGTGTTCGTCGGTTCCACCGTCATAGTGGTATCCGGGTCCATTGACTGCCCCACTCGGTATGTAAGCTCGCGAGCTAGACTGATGAACAGGACTATCACAAAAGACTACGCGCAAGTTACCATTGCGCTTGCTCCGAAGACATTTACTCACAATTAGTATACAGAAGATACCACTCACGCAAACATGTCGAAAAGCATTGCAGCTGCTCTGGAAGTGAGAAAGAAAATTGTGCCGATGCAACGAACATCTTGGAACCTGTGCGAAGCGAAGCTTTTCTGAAGCGTTCAATCAAACGCTATAAACTCGCCCATTTCGTTCCTGCGTCTTTGGCATAAAGGAAGCTAACGCACGCGCATGCGCCCACGTACAATCGTGCTACGCAATTGGACACAAGAGGTGACCATATCGTAGCGCTAGTTGGCCGCGGGACGGTAGAAGTATCCGTCCAGTTGAGGCCTAATGGTTAGAGCACCCGGCTTCAGCTCTGGGGGACCGAAGTACGATTCCACCATCAAACACTTAGCTGACTTTCTTTTTTAGTGTGAGCGCGGTCTCCGAGACTTTCGCGCGCCAGCAGAAAGCAGTTGCCATGTGAAATTTCGGAGGCCATCGTATGCTCAATTCGCAAAGGCAGCAGCAGCACCCAGCAGCCGCGCTCAGCAAATTCTGGGAAGGCTCGCAAAGACAGCTTCGCTTTAAATGTTCCAGGAGCGCGGTAACCTCTTACAGTTCGTTTCTTCTGCACAGGAACATTCGGAACTTAGCTGTAGGTATAGATGCGAGCAATACGGGAGTGTGGCTAAGTGGAGGGGCAGGTAAGGAGACGTGCAGCGATATCTTTGGAAAAGTCGACTCGCATTTATCGGCTCTATTATTCCGTTCAGCGGCAAGTATGAACGGATACGCCTTGCGAAAGCATGTCCTTTATTTCGTCATCCAATGACAACCGTTCAGTGACGTGCAAAGACGTATGCCGAGACTTGGTGCTCCACAAGTGAGGCTGGTGCCAGGGCATGACGAGCGATGCAGTTAACTTGTTTCGTGAGTCCACTAGTGGCCTGCGGGTCTCACCGTCGCAGACAGGCGAAAGCACCCTACGAGCTCACCACCGTTGATGACGTTTGCTCTTATGAGTACAGCGCGGCCCTGAAAGCAAATATTAAGTAAATAGTTGTGAACTAGTGAATTAGTGAACTGGCGAACTAGCAACAAATTATCATTTGGTAAAGTTTCGGAAAGCGGCCACTTTTAGCAACGTCGCTCTCGTTGAGACACTTTTCTTCAATCATTTTCAAATCTTAACCAAGCAGTCTGAAAGCCATTTGCGCGTACTCCCGCTGTTTCTCTTTAAACCTAGTCAGTGCAACGCAGCCACTTCAAACGCTTTAAAGTCGTTGCATTGCCAGTCCTTTCATAATACGTGATAACACGACCTCCGCGACCGGGCGACGCACGTACCTGGCACGTTGAGAGCATCTCGACTCTGTCCCACATAATTTATTTGCTCCTTTTCTTGCTTTCTGTCCTTTTTGCCATGTTGAATTCAAGCGTCGCCAAGGTTCGTTGTAATGCATATTTGTGCGAGTGTACTTGCAAGTTCCCAGCCTGCTAAGGCATTGTAAAAGATCGCACTATCTATAAATAAATAAACAAAAATCAGAGGCCTTGATCAGAGCTACGAACGACCAATTCCATTCAGCGCGCTCGTAATGACGACTCGGTCCACATAGCCTCATAACGCAGTTGGCACTCTTTGGGAACTTCACCGAGTTTGCGGTACGTATGTTCGCTTGTCTTCGGCTAACCTCCTGCACGCCAAACGCCACTCAGTGGGTACTCCATGGTCTAATGGGTGTAGAGCATGGAGCTGCTGTGTCGAGGAAACCGGGCTCGAAACAAACCACCGGACAAACTTGGGGTCACTGGGTGCACGCATCGGTCACATGCCCGCTCTTCAATGAACCTCTCTGACGTCAACATGGGTCGCTCGGTATGCGTCGGTCTGGATATGCGCCGGCCTTCAGGGACAGGAAGAAAATATAGTTCTTTAAGAGATGAAAGATATTTTTTGCTGAAATTAAATTTTAAATACGCAGGTCCGCGCGTCATGGAACACATCGTCAAATGTGGCGCATAAATGGCTGAATAAGAAGTATTGGATGACGTTTGAGTCCTAAGCACCTACGAAGAATGGCTAAATCAAATCAGATCAATTTATTCGGACATGAACATGTCTGAACGTGAACATGAAAAGTGCATGCATCCGCGCTCTCAAATAATTTACATACATAACTATCAACTCTCCAGAGATTTTAAGTACGCGTTGCGTTGTTTTATACAGACTGATCTTTTTTATAAGCTGCAGAGACTATCTTTAAACCGGCACTCAATGAATTATTCAGACAGAGTCCTTCACACGCATGCTGCTTTATCTCTGCTTCACCTTCCCTCTCAACGGAGTATAAGGCTAAATGTCTATTACCTCACGTCGACCTTTCTGCGTTTCCTCAATAAATTCGCGTCTCTCTCTCTCTCTCTCTCTCTCTCTCTCTCTCTCTCTCTCTCTCTCTCTCTCTCTCTCTCTCTCTCTCACTCTCACTCTCGCTCTCTCTCTGTGGGTTGAATACGTTTTAATAAATATCCCAGGCAGGTTGTCTGTAGTAATTTATTGACATTGAAGCGTAAAATGTGTGAAGGCTCATCATTTCCAGCATTTCGAGTTCGTTCGCTGTCTATAGACACAATATAGTGCGCTCATTTTTCTATGCATTTACACATAAAATTTGAGCAATACGTTTTACACGTCTTCGACACCTTCTTTGTAAATTTATGTAAGGGCAGTCCGGACCTCGTTCTTTCTCGTTTGAGTTTACCTTGAGGGTAGTCCAGGCAGTTTGAGTCAGCTTATAATGGAGGTGGCCCATGAACAGGCCCGGCGGTACAGGGCACTCGTTACTCCATGCGCTGGCGACCTGCACCTCTATTTCGTTTCGGGCGTAGCACAAATCGTACGAGCTGAAGTAGACAGAGCAATTAAACAAATTGTCAGGAACGCTAAAGTCGCTCTCTGCAACTTCTTTAAACAAGTGCGCGCTCTGTATACTGTAATGGACCCGTATTAGCGACCGACCGACCGACCGACTGACTGACTGACTCATCACTCGCTCACTCGCTCGCTCGCTCAATCACTCACTCACTTACTCACTCATTCAAAAAACGAAAGAGGGGTAGTGGCCGTCATGCCTCCTCCTTTCCCGGTATAGACGTATAGACAACGAAAGCTGGCACAAGCCCGGCAGAGTGTTGTTGTAACTAGTAGGCGAGGAGGAGATAGAGAGGAGGGGAAACTATTTGCTGCACATTCGTAGTTTGAGACGCTTGTGGCGAAGGTGCTGCGGTAAGGAGGTATAGAGATAAACGGAAAGAACTGAATGAGAAACGGAGGGAAGGAAAAAGGAACTGCGCCCAGGAACAAGTATGGTCTTTGGTAGCTGCAGATGTGTGAGGAGGTTAGGCCGCTCCCATGGCAGCCATTTTCCACGTAGCGTCCAAATACGCCTATTAGGTGGATACCTATAGGTGGATATACCTATTAGGGTGGTTGGGGACAAACACCCTTTGTCAAGCGTTGAGGACCCATAATTACCGAGCACCTAGCCGGGAGTGCGCTTGTGCCTATTTTACCTGTGCTGCTTGTGAGGTCATGCGTATTTACAGCGTCTGTACTGGACTAATGCATATTTTGTCTATAAAACATAGCAACATCCGTTTCTCAGAAAACCAAACAGTCAAGCTAACCCGTTTTGAGAACTTTCTCCAGCTGGAGACAGTCCAGGCATGCGTATTACAATGAAATCCGTCAAGTAAAATGACGTACATAGCTAGAGGCAGTTCACCCACGAACTTCAACAAGGAAAACTTTGGTTTTCGTTTGTTTAGCCAATGAACAACCTTTGCTCGCCAAATAAATGTGTTTAAAGTACCAAACTACTCAACTGATTTAGAGTTGCTGCATAGCGTTCCTTCAGGCCACCCTTAAGCACACATTGTCGCCTTACCATGATCCGACTTTGTCGATGCAGGGAATGTGGGGACCATCGGCGATGGTCATGATCACATCAAGGCGCGGATCGTCCCGAAGCCTCTGCGTAAACTCGACGGTGTAGTTCACAAACATGACCTTGTCCACCGTGGCGTTCGTGATCACCACATCGGCCACGTATACCATCTCGCTGTCTGGAAGAGTGCGACTATAAGACGCGTCGCAATCACCAGCAAGACATACTTCGTTACTCTCGCTAGCCCTCTCATCGCGCCTATCATGGTCAAAGAGCATGCCCGATACTAAGACACCTTTAGTCTTACCACTTCTCGCCACCTCCCTCATACTGAGTGGTGCATAAAGCGGGGGGGCAGGTTCGTTCACTCTTCTACCTAGACCGCTGGCTGATTTTGTCTCACATGTCACACAACGTTTCTGTTATTACGCTTGAGAACGTTGCTTGCTTGTTTTCTTTACAGCATCAGTGTGCGTCGTCCGAGCCAATGTCATTTAAACAAATGCTGATATTGGTGCCGAGGAATGGTGCCGCAATCTCTGACACCTATGGTAATCGCGCGTTTCACCATACAGGCGACAGGTGGCACTACCCTTTCGTTGCAGTGAAATCGGCATCTTTTGAATGGCGTCACCGGAGACAACGACGCACACCTCCTCTTCATTTCGAACAAAACCGGCATTTAACGCTCTCAGACCTGGTGTGAAACGGAACCCATTGCAAAATGAGGAAAATTCGTGCAGAATGTTCAGAAATTTGCGCATTATGTGTGAAATATAAACGAAATTTAACTAGTGCTTGAGTAGCGCAAGTGGTACTTGACGTTCCTATTTAGGCAACAGGGAATAGATATCTCTCGTGCGTCGCTATGGATTACTGCGGCTGCTATTAAGCACTCGAAACTTAGTTTTTCATGCCCGTCGTCCTTTCAGTTCATAATTATTCTTAAACTGTCGCCCCGATGCCGTCGTCATCGTTATTGTGTGTTGGAGCGTATAACTGTTTAGCTCCCTTGAATTGTGCACTGAGAGCCAAAAATATTGTGCACTGAGCTAGGGACGCCAGCTTTTGCTGAGCACGAGGTCGCGAGATCAAAACCCGACCACGACGGCCGGGATCTCTCTTGTCCGCATTTCCTTTCTTTAACGCTGCGAGCCCGGTACTTCCCAGCGCGGCGTTTTCAAGAAAGTAAACGCAAGCAAGGCAAATGACGATTATTGTTGTGTGGCAGATATGCACCCCAAAAGGGTGGGGTGTACCTTTGTCTAGTCGTGTACTCCCTGGGCCTCCTAGACTGATAAGTTAAGCGTATTGATGATTTACTGCTTTTCGATCACAAGATCATCTGAGATGCGCAGATCTTTTTTTCTTTTTTTTTTGCTAAAGGCCATTAAAAGCTCAGAGCTAGGTTCACAGCCTACATCGTCGGTCACTCCCTTTAATTTCGCTGCTGTCGCTAAAAGGAAGCTTCAAGTCGTCTGCTCCTATCTAAATACACGGAAACTGAGAAATCATTTTCCTCGGCCACTCCTGCGCACTTTCGATTATGTTTGTTGCATTTAACGGAAGTTGAACTCTCGTCACTACATCAAATTTATTTTTTCATTTATGCCATCGTTCTCTCAGAAATATCTTAGAACTTTCCGTAATTACAGAAAACTGAAGTATCAAGGTTGCAACTATGTAAGTAAGCAATAAATACAACATCAGATTTCTATAAAGAACAACTAATGATACATCTAAGTTGCACAGCACTGGTGTGTTATATTTTGATTTGAAATATGCCCGTAATTTATTCCTAATGTTCAAAGGAATAATTCAATGAAGAACGTAAAAGCTGGCTTGAGCAACCTTGGCGGTTAAATCGTATAGCATCTACTTTGCACATACCGCAGCAATAAACATAAAGTGTACAAATATATATGAAACATCAGGTGACGGCGAAAATTTGTCTTGAGTGTCCATATAATTGGCAAGAAAAGAAATATTTACGCACATTATGGACACCGGAATCCGAGCTCATACCATTGCTGCAATGCACACTGGGAAGGTGGAAGCGCTTAGCACTGCACTATGGCAGCTTTGGCACTTGCTACTTTGCGTCGGTATTCGCTACCCGCTCAGATTCTGTGTTGTCTGTACATACATTTCGAAGGCCATGATAGGCAACAGTGCAATTGACCAGGACAACGTTATGTGCATCTCAAAGAACCTGTTCTTCACAAGGGCCTCTGCTAATGACCTCAAGTACCCTGTATTGCGATAGCTAACTTAATTCTGGACTTCTGTGTCTCCAAATTTGATCCATTCACTTAATCCTCGGTAGTAATTTTCTAATTTAGCGTTCTGGCTTTATTACGATCTTGGTCTCCCTTTTCCTCACAGTGAAAGACAGTCGTCATTCATCTTAGAATCACAAAAACCAGCAGTAAGCACTATAGTCGTGCATGCCATGACGTTGTAATTGTGACACCTCCTATGACTTCTTCAGGAGCTCGCATCTTTTCTTTCAGCGCTTGTTACTCAAACAGGCGGTACAGGCTTTCATACATGTTTTAAAAGAAGCGCCTGGAACATAGCTCCCCTTGATGTGATGCACCCCCATAAATTGGAAGTAACTGCGGCTTACCAAGACAGAAATTAACGGATGGCGATTGGGTCCACCCATGACACAAAATTAGGAGAGCCAAAATGCAGAGTCCTGCGACGCACATTTGCTTCGCCGCTAATATAACCCCGCAGTTACTGCCTTTTTTTGCCTTTGCAATAGAATGCTTTGACGCATGTGCAACAGCCATAAAAATGATGAATGCAGCCTCTTCGTCTTTATATAGCAATGCCGCCATCTACGCGGTTCTGAGTGAATGCCGGCCAATGTGTTCGTTTCAGCACGCATTTGCTGCCAGCTGGCCCCATCTGACGACAGAAGTTGGAAATGGCTCGCGTAGTAGCGCTTGAACTCGCAAGAGGCGCGCGTGCGTGCAATGGAGGAAAAGGTCATGAAAGTTGGACACCAAGTGCATGTTAAGTCAAAGTGTAAATCGACAACCAGGAGTCATAAAAAAGAAAGTGAGAGAAACAGAGACGGTAAAATGGATACAATGGATGGATACCAAATGGACCAACGAGACTTACAAAAACAACAAGAGACATATATAGAGGGAAGATCTGTTTGATAGCGCAAAGGGCACTGCCTTGCTAGTTGATGCCCGAGCTTGCTCCCTGAGTACAAAAACTTACCGGAGCAAATATGCTCCACCGGATGAGGCATGACCGGGCTGCAAAAAGTCCGTAAGCGACTCGGAACATTGTAATAGATTACCATAATATTAAACCAGCGAGACTCAGAGGGAATGTCCACCTTCCACGAGGGTTAGAATTCAAAGAAGATGGAAGGATTAACTGGTCAGCAGTCCAGATAAGCAAGAGACGTTTAAAGCATTGATATAAAACAAGCAGGGAAGAGAATGATAGAACTTAGTCATTGGAAGCGTAAGTAGTGGTACAATATAGCGGCAAATGTTTTAAATACGAAACATAACATTGAGATCAGATAGGCAGAACGCTAGATGGCGATAGATGCAGTAAAACCTGATTAAGGCAAGCAGGCTAGGTGACTTTTGTCTTCTCCCCACTTCAGAGGAGATGACTATAAACATCATCACCGTCACTAGGCAATAATTCAATCATGTACAGCGAGTGCTGGAACCAGGTGGTGGTTTGGGGGTGCAGATGGTGGTAGTGATCACGATGATGATGATGATGATGATGAGGAGGAGGAGGAGGAGGAGGAGGAGGAGGAGGAGGAGGAGGAGGGGGAGGAGGAGGAGGGTTCCGTTACGGGCAGTGGTACCTGCCCACTCTGACGAATCGGCCAAAAGTCTTGTTGCTTTCGTAAGTGAACTGAAGAAGGAATTTTAAAATTACAGCAATAGTATTACACAAATCATTCTGACCAGGAGAAGTTCCGCTCCTTGGTATACAGACTGCTAGTTTGCAGGACGCACCGATGCCTCCGCACTTCGTTCCCAGCAGCGTTTTGTTGTCGCCTCGGAAAGATGGGGAAAGGGGCGCACACGCCTGATCTCGTTTCTATAACCACATAGTTGCTCTGTGACGTGGCGTACGCGCAAATAATCTCGATATTCTATGTACCTCTAGGAATGAAATGTGGTAAGGTTGACAATTATTTATTCGCTCTGCGTTTGCGGTCCAAAATGTAGAGCACCCGGACACAGCACTGGGAAACCCTTGTTGAGATCGCACCACCCAATGTATTTTAACTTTTTTTTATTGGAAACGCCCCAAGCCAGGATACAAAGCAACCTAACTACATACCTACCACGAAGTTTTTGGTAAGAGGCAAAATTTACTCCAACACTGCACTGCAGTTCAACCCGATGCCGTGAAATAGGTGTACGGCATGGTGTGGCATGCTTTCAGAATGTATTCTTTTTAGTGCTCAACTGCAGCCACCTACACATTATTGCTGTGTCACCATCGTTGCAGGCGCCAATCTTGCGGCAGTCTTATCAAGGTGACTCCACTTTGCAATTTTCCGGCGCCTTGATAATCCTCATGCTGTCGTACCGTCGTCGATTGCGATTCGCTCAAGCTCCGTTCCCTTGCCGTCACAATTTATTCTTATTACAAGGTCGTTCTTTCTTTTTTTTACACTCGGGTACTCGCTGCCTGAATCACGCGTACTTTCGTTGGTTTTCTATTCGAGTAATACCGATTGATTAAGCAAGCCCCTGAAGCATTCTTTAGCGCGAGATGAATCCGTAAGCACCGGTGTTTAGGCTTTAGTACCTCAACAGTCACAAAATATTGCGTTGCGCATGTTTCCTGACCTTAAATATCCAGTAATGGGCCATGTCAACGCTTAACTGTAAGATTCCCATCCTTTCAAAACACTTACCTTGACTATTCTTGCCTCCAACATGCATGTTCTTCTTTTCTTTTTTTTACACTTGTTCACCCTTCTCGCGATGCCCACTTGTCTGATTTGCGAGTCAACCACGTCGCAACAGAGTTTCATTGCTTTCGTTCTGCCTAGATGAAACTTTTATTGTCGGGATGTTTGGCACATTTGCCAAGTTGCATCCGTTCTCCTCCCTTGAAGAACCTCCACGACATATGCACAGTATATTGTCTAGCCAGGTTGTGAATATCCTAAAAAAACTTGCGAACTGAAACTTCAGTGCTTGGCAAATCTCATAAACATTTTTGAATGCCCATAACGTTCAAAAAAAATAACTAGGCTTGATTTCCATTGTTTCGGGTACTTATACATGTTTTTTTTTTGTTTATTAACATGTAAGCACTGTGGAGTTACACACAACCTAAGCCAGTACATGCGTACATTACATTGTTTCAAGTTTACATAAATCGTAGTATGAAAATGATAATAACGACGTACATATAACACGAAATAGAGATACGCAACTGCCATGTTAGCGGCACGCCAACGTTACGAAATATGCACGTTCAAAGTGATTCAGCGAAGTTCAGTACTGGAGGACAGTAACGAAAAGTACCTAATTCGAACATAACAGTTCGTATTGGAAAGTAAACAAAAAAAACCATCTCATTCGGGTTTCTGATTGTATGGACAAAGGTACCAACACGAAACGTAACATTCGCTAGTTGGTTGTCCAACACAAAAGATCATGAGATAAGTGGTTAGAAAATATAAAGTGCTTTGTTTTTCAAGTTTGCCGGTACCTCTGATAAGGGGGAGCTTTGACGTTTGCAAAAGCTGGCTTTTCAATATGCTCAAAAGGGCCATTTAGGCCGAAATAAGTATTTGTCTCTAATTCAAAATTTTACGGGCTAGCAGTTTTCTAGTATACATAACAATGTTATGTAATAGCAATCACTCTAATTTCTAGACAGTTTTATCGATGATTCACTCTCATTAGACTTCTTTGATCAATCAATTTATTCTTACCCATTATCGTCAGCGGGCTTACCGTATTGTAAGGATTAGCTTTATTTAAGTTCACTTAGACAAAGAAATAATGAGAAAGCATTATATTACATTTTCCTAATTATTGGTGCGTGACAGGTGCAAATGTTGAGTTCAGTTTTCTACCAGCCAGACAACTGCGAATGCTGCTAAAACACACGTGAACGTATCTTCTGTGGCATATGAAGCACTCGTTTACTATCAGAGAGACCATCATTTTTTGTTGAAGATGAGATTATGCTGGTGAGCGCATGATGTTAGGCCTGAGCTTCAACAATTCGCCTTTCGATAAGAAGACTTTGTGACAGGCAGACGATATTCGCTGTGAAGAAAATGACAATCATAAAACGAGTGGTGCTTTACTCGGGACGCTTCACAGCGGTATGCCGTACTTGCGAGCAGCTGGCGCTCTCTGACACTGACGTAAGTGGCAATTTGATCACAAGTTGCTCGATTCGGGCTCTCACCCTTGGTTGTTACGCGAGAAAATTATCTTATGTATAGCATACAACATGCAGTAGTGACAAAAGTGGTCCGAGCTCATTCCCAAGGCATCTACCAAAATCTCAGCGAAAACAGAGAAATGGTGAGAATCCACAATGCGTGTAACGTTGGAAGCGCCGTGGCCGATGACCCCGACGTAGTTGGTATGTAGACAGGAAAAGACACGCAGCCAGTTACGTTGCCACCATCCTCGAACATGTACTTGAAGATTTTGTTCGCGTTCTGAAATGCGGAAAGACAAACCATGCATCAGCGCATGAATGTTCTTGCAGGCAGGCATTTTTGTTAGCCTCTAGTCTTTGATCACCTGGGCACTTTCATGTCCGAATAAAACCTGAATTAAATTGAAGCCAGGCTTCACACCCTACTTGACCCCCTTAGAGACCCGCGTCTCCCATTCCATGCCTTCCCTTTCCGTAAATATCGGTTGCTAGAAATCAGGCGAGGGCCCCCAAAATTGAGCAGGCAAGACCCACCGTGCATTATATTCGAAATGCGCTCGTCATTGAAAAACAGGTCAGGACTTTCATAACGGCTTACAAGGCCTAATCGCATCGCTTCTGGATACACTCAAGTGCGTCCTTTGTAGTTTAACTTAAAAGTAGCATTCAGTAAATGCAGCAACTCACTCCTGAAGTCAGATACTTGTTCTTCATAAGGTCCAACGTCATGTTAACAAAATACTTCCCAGGAGGAATGGGACACGTGTTGCCCCATGCCTTCGTCAGCTGCATCTCCATGGTAGAATTACCATCGCAGAGATGGTACAGACTGCGAATTATAAGATAAAAGATTAACGCCCGAGTGGTTACGGACAAAACAGTAAGAATTTTATGCATTTTATGTCAGAGCACAAGGACACTACTCTGGGCTCCAAAAACTTGACCACTGACCAGCTGTAATTCTTTAGCATGTGTAGAAACCTCGTCATGCGGGATATGTTAAGGTGATTGTTATCACGAATATTTCCTGCCCTTGATGTGCCTTTGCATACGGTCGGTTAAAAAAGCAGTCTTCACGGCATTGCCATGGCAGCCCACAATGGCTGCCATAACCATGAGTGACAATAATAAGAATGTAACCTATGTGGATAGGCAAAGCCCTGGGTAGAGTTAGGCACATACTCTTATTGAGGTCATCGCTGCTGTCACCAAGACAGCCAGTCAAGTTTTTGGAGGTCCTTAGGAACCAAATCAAACTGCACGAAATCATATTTATTCTTCTAATGTATCTAACAACCACACAACGCTGCTAGAGAGAGTAAATTCGATACCGGATGTTTGTCGCCTTTTTTATGTAGAGGTGCTACTTTCGAAACTTGGCGCTCACCTTGTGAAAGACCACTAGAAAGCGAGTCGTTATCTTGCTTTCCAGCGGTCTTTCACCAGAAGAGTTTAGTGTCGAATGTATCCTCTCTAGATAAAGAAAGTGGCAAACATCGGATATTGAAATATTGACTGATAGTTATGACAATTTCCTGTTGTAAGGTACTGGAACGGATAATCTACAAAAATCTTACTGCATTCTTGGATGCTAACTTGATTTTGTCACCGGTGCATTATTGCTTAAGACGTGGTTTTCCCACTATTACAAAGCTAGTTGAGGTACTTCACGAGTTTGCGTTAGCTATGGATAAAATTTAAAATCAAACTATGAGGTTTTACGTGCCAAAACCACGATATGGCTATACGCCACACTGTAGTGAGGGCTTACGTTGCAAGTAAAAATCAAAGTCGGCGACATTTAAATTGATTTTTCCATGGTATTTCATAAGCTACCATACCCCAAATTACTTCTTAAATTATTATAAATTTTAAAAATTGTATAATTTTTATGGGATTCAGTCCTACTTAAAATCTAGTACCAATGTGTCATTTTGAAGCAAGTCTCTTCAGACCTACTTGAAGATGTTTCCCCAAGGTTCTGTACATTCTGTGCGTTGTTGTTTCTACTATACGTAAACGGCATTGTTGATGGATGTAACGTCGAAATTAGGCCTTAAGCGGACGTCTGTGTATTATATTCAGTTATTAACTCAACTGATGATCCGCTTCAGATGAACAGAGGACTTCATGAGCTGTTTGAGTGATTGAACATATGGTAATTGTTAGTAATACTTAAGAAAAGTGTTGTCATGTCTTTAGTAAACGACCGCGAGTCCTCTTATTTTACTACGTAATAAATGGGAACCTGTTATCTCGCGTCATGAATTCCTGATACATCGGTCTTCGTATTTGCAATAACTTACGCTGGAATGATGCCAAACCGATAACAGTAGCCGAGCAATTTGTAAACTACATTACTTGAAACGTTCCCTTCGCAATTCTTCCTGAAAAACAAAGCTTACTGCATGACTGCATGCAAGGTTACCCATTCCCATTACCCATTCTTTACCTTACCCCCATTCTTACCTTACCCATTCTTGATTACTCTAATATTTTTGGGACGACTTTTCTTAGGTTAACATTAATAGGTTAGAAACAGGTCAAAATGAAGCGGTGAGAATTGTTCTTAATTCCTATGGTCAGTATCAGTTTCGGGGTTGGTGGCAAAAGCTCGTCTAAAGCACACCGCCGAAACGAATAGGATTGTACAATGCCGCTTCATCTATAAAATTATTTTTAAAAATCATTTAGACCGTGGCACATATAACTACGGGCATAGTTAAGCAGGGGATATTATTAGAGTAGAACATATGCCTTCTATAGTTTCAGTTCAGCCGAAAAACAACGTGTTTGGGCATTCTTTCTTTCCACGAACGATACTGTATTGGAATGTGACTTAGATTCACACGCAATGTAAACAGGAGACAGAAAATTTCCAAACACTCATTGGTGGCTGATGTCTTTTGCACCCTTTCGTTTCTTTTTCCTTTAATAAGCTGCGCTTTCCTTGTGATTCCTCCCGAACTTTTCTGACCGTGGAGGCAGCTGTTCTTTTGACAGATAGATCTCACGCAGGGCAAAGCTTCCAATCTTTATTACCCTTACAAGTGTCTCGGCTGCTGGCCTTGTTTTCTACTTGATTACGCAGTGAGAAAACAAATAATGCCTAAATATTCACATTACAACAAATAAAGGTCACACAAATAAAGCAAACCTCTCTATGATTACTTTCCAAGCCTTAGCGGCTTCTCTCGTCTGTTTGGTTGTTCTTCGGCCGAGTAAAGTGCAGTGAACTATGGAACTATCTCTAGGATTGGCCCCCCGACGAACTTGACCGCAGTATCATAGCAAAGGGGGCCAGTGCCCGAGACAGTGAAATGCGCGCTCCGTAGGTCACGAGGTGGGGGTCTCTGCAGATTGATATCTTAACAAGCAGGCAGGTAAACGCTATACTACAAAACGGTAGGAATAATATAATCAGTTGTATGACATTTCATTAACCGCTTAACCACGAAAGCTTCGTTTCTCAGATTTGAACATGTGGGTTCGACCTGCGTAATTTTTTTTCTCAACAATATGAGTCTCCGTTTGAGAGACTGGTGTTATATACGATACTCATCCTTTGTTGCTTACACTGCAATAACTCCCGCTGGTGCAATCAGCATTGAAAAAAAAACAAGTAATAACTGTATATGATATTTAAGACTTAGTAATAAGAAATTTGTCGCGCTAGTTCTTACCAAGAACCGACGTCTTCGACACAAGGAATCAGGGATTCCAGTCCCTCCTCCGTCATGGCCACTTCAAGTGTCGGGTATGTTTTCAATGACACAATAACGTCGATGTGAAATGACACATTCAGCATGTTGCTTCCGGGCTGGCTGGTAGCAGTGACGTTGAATACGGTCACGTTATGGCTTTCTGTGAGAGAGAAGTCGTAGCATACATCCGAGACATACTTTATTACTGCAATGAAAGAAAATGTATCTAATACGGATGCCAAACGGACATCTTGTTCCTCCGCCCTGACAGGAGACGATTAAAGTAAAGCCTCGCATTGATGTCCTTGCGCCATTCTTGCGCTATGTATACCAGTTTGTATGTATCCCACCAACACGCCCAAACTTCTTCCCTGCTGGTTAAACCTTCTGCCGCCCTCGACTCCTTCGTGCCTTGTTATCCAGACCACTCCTGCAGCCTTTCTGGTGTCTGCGCACTGTGTTTCAGAGCTACTTGGGGATCGGATCACCGTCGAAAATTCTGCATGGTTGCTTAAATAGTGATAAAATTACGCATTTTGGGACATGCGCAAGCATAGTTTCTGTGGCTTTCGGTATCACTGAGTGTTCAGCCAATTGCGGCTAAGTTATTGGATCGTTTGTTCAAAGAAACGTATTTTTTCTTTGTCGAAGCTACGGCTGATGCCGAAGCGTCAACTGCTGAGTCCGTGTAAAGTCACGCATGATCTAGGCTTTCGCTGAGAAAATTGTATATTTTTTTCTTGTTTGCGAATCTTCTCTAGATTGACGAAGAGTTTGGGTACGAATCCGCTGGCTACTTCATTATTATTTTCAAATTCTGGTGTGTTTGACCAGACGTGACGCACACTGTCGCACTGATCTGCCTGCCAGGCCTGTGCTTAAAAGTTCGATTTCTTTCCTGCTGATCTGTACCTTGATTAGTTCTTCAATCGCGTTGTACTTCGTCGCTAGTGAATAGGTTCTACCAATGTCAGTTTGATGACTTTAAAATTGCATCGTGGCTCTGCTAATTACTAAGCATACAGTGTACCGCATATCGCATCCAAGCGTGTACCTGTGCGATGTTCTGCACCGGCTCCAACATTTCGGTTTCCCGAAAAAAGAAAACTCAGTTGTTAGCATGCGTGAAAATTTTCAGAAGTCAATTAACGAACCTTCAAACGCCGCAACGACTTTCCGATGCAATGTCGAATTAACATTTATGTATTTACAGAGACCACTGAAGCCTGCAGAAATTTCCATGAACGGTACGCCAGAAACGGTTCCACCGACCACCTCGACTTCCACCCGCTCCATTAAAGACGACAGCAACGAACACGGAAATAATAGGGCCAATGGAGAACACCGAACAGGCGTTTTCACCTGCCTCCGTTTTTCCTCGTCGCTGTTACATCTTTCGCTGTTTTCTGTCATGCGAATACGTACCAACTCGCTGGAAAACGCGCATCGCTCCCCCCATTGTTCGTTTCAGTTTTTTCTTATTACCCGCTTTATAAAAAGTTACCCTGCCCTCTTTGCTGCTGAGCATACCACGTTGACGTTGAGACCGTTCGCACAAACATATGTGGTGAACTGAAATTCAACTAAATTTTACGCTGAAAAGAAATGATTATGAATCAGCACAGAAATTATTTGCAGAGGATATGCAGACTGCAATTATTTATGAAGCGCGCACTCCTTTCAACGGAACGCATTTATATCCGTAAACATGCTGAAAGAAGTATTTCCTGTATACCGCTTCAAGAGTGTGTCATCCGCGGGTTCCTCCTGTGGCCATGACAATGAGGACACGCGCCAACTGCTCTTCGAGTGCCTCCGACACTGCACGCCCACGGTGACTGCAGGCTACAGCGAAAACTTTGCGGAGCCGGTCCCCATCGACCTTGTCACTAACCAAGCTTTTCAACGCAATATCAGTGAAAGCAGCCCAACGTAAAGCACTGAACACGGTTAAACATTTTTTTGTGGACACAAGTATAATTAACATGCAGTGCAGGTCACAGGCGTCTGTCTTGCGCGTAATTTTACAGAATGTACAATAGAATTTGTGAAAGTGTTTTGTGACTGTGCCCGTAGAACGGAGTAGCATACTGTGTAAGCACATCCCGCTTTCAGCATTTTGTTTTGCATGTGTGTGCCCATGTTGTCTCATATGTATATCATACTCACCTCCATCCGTTCTGTGAGTTGACGAAATCTCTTTCTTTTGCTTTCATTTAAATCGATATAGAAGACGGAACCACTAACTTGTTTGCCCAAAAAGCGACAGTTACTGCCACAAATTTCACGGAGTGGTCCAACGACATCTGTGAATGTCGCAGTTGGTTGGTTTGAAACCAATGCGGTTTCTTGACAGGAAGCTTGGTAAGGCGGGGAACACAAGCGGCGTGGACCGAAGCGCAGGCCCCAAAACTTGGTGAGCTCCTCGAGTATCGTGGAGGAAATGAGCACTCTGGAACTCAGCGCTTCAGAAGCACACGGTTGTTTTCCAGCGTACGCGGTACTCACGCGCTCCAGTTTTATGTATTCGCGGAAATGAACTGATTTTCATATGAAAGGAGCGAAATGCCTGCCGAAAATCACCCACCAAGTACGAAGAAGGGGAGTTAACCGAGGGGCCCGATTTTTTTTATTAGTCATATCATAAGTAGCCAACAAACACTGACACCAAGGGCGACATAGGGGAAATTACTTGTGCTTAATAAATTAAACAAAGAAACGATAAATTAATAGAAATGAAAGTGGACGAAAAAACAACTTGCCCCAGGTGGGCGACGATCCCACAACCTTCTCATTTCGCGTGCGATGCCCTACCAATTGAGCTACCGCGGCGCCGTTTCCCCGTCCACTTTCTTGGGTATTTATGTTTTTTCTAGTAGAACCCTGGGGAGTGTTAGCCAGTGCCACCACTCACAGACCTTGGCGGCGGATGTAGAACATCCTTTTAGAACGTCCGTCGGCACCTCGACGGCGAGCGCTTCCTCGAGCGAGTTCCCGACGGCGTTCACGAAACGCCGCCTGTTCCTCGGCCGAACACACGACGTGTGGTCCGCTCCCTCTGCCATTCCTTCAACGCAGCCTGCACTTCAGCAGAACGAACCAAACGCGGCTTCCACATCTGACTGCCGAGTCTGTACTGGCGGCAAACGGTGGGCCCGAGGCCAGCGAACACGCGATCACACCCTTTCTCTCCTCCGGAAGGAGGGGATGCTTGTGATTGGCTCGCGCTTTGCGCTGCGTCTACTTCATACTTATAAAACCCCCGCCTCAAGAGGTGCGCATTATGAATCGACAGGGGATGAATAGGTTAGCGCGGGGGCTTCGTAACCCGGAGGTTGGGTGGTTCGAATGCGCAGCCCGACAAGCAATCTTTAGTTTTTCGCGGCTGGGGTTTTATTCGTATGGCAACGCCGGCGCTGAGACGAGTAAGGCAAATATACAAGCTCCACTTAAAAAGCTGTTGCAGTCCGACAGCTGCATGGCTTACCATCGCGTTCTCAGCAGTAACGCAGCGTCGCGTTAAGCAACTACGCAGTAAGCAGCTACGTTGCTGTTGCAATACCCCGCAACGTGTACGCTGGCAGCAGGTCCAACTTTAATGAGAGCATCTCCCATAGGTCGATATTTGCCGAAAGTCGAAACTGCCATTGGTATTTTGATTTTTTCGATAAAATTCAGTTCACATCCAGAGCTCTCCCGTTTTGCATATTTGCATATCCCGCACGGGGTGGAGGTTCCATATTTTTGCACTTTCATAACACGAGTGTATCATCTTCGGAGTCTGTAATTAACTCTCTGGCCAGGACCTCGACAGGAACTCATGTAACACACTTAGGGTGCCCCGAAACAATGGAAAAATTCCGCTCCCCTGCATAGCTCAAATACACGAAACAGTTTCTAGCCACTTTACAGTACATTCAAAGAGACACGTTCACGTGATATCTCGCTCTGGTGTACTACAATGCGTGAATTTAACGGTAGCAACGCCTTGATTCAACTATCCTCTACTATATCAAGCATGCGAAGAGATCCTCATTAGCGAAATAAAGGCCTAAATGCAGGCATATAAATTGCGGGTGTGAAATGACATAGCAAGTGCACATAAGATGGTTTGTAGGCAAAAATATAAAGAAACCCCATGGCTTGTTCGTTTATACTCTCTTCCTATGTCGCTTCTTCATGAGTGACACCTTTCATTTAATATGTATGCGCTTGTCTCCAAGTACGAGCGCAGGCTTCCATAAAGGTACTTGACAAACCAACATCTGTGTTAGCGCTCGCAAAATAGGAACACCTAAATTCGACATATGACTGGATATGCCCCTTTAAATTTATTCAAATTAATTCCCAATGTTTATGTATTTATATTTACTGTATATACAAGAGTGCCGTTTGCGAACGAGGTATCATAGCATAAGAACTTTTTCAGGTAAGCTTATGCAAAACAGTTATGTGAGTAAATTGGTAGGGACATGAGCGCCTAGGAAATAGAACAGCGTCGTGAAAATATCAATATAAAAGCTCAAATTCCAGAGATAATTACCCGCAGGGAACTAACACATCGCTTTGTACGCTCACGGAAATCACCATATTCAAAATAAAGAATATTACGCATACAAAATCTGATAAAAACATAGCATGTGATTTTGTTAAAGTTATGTAGATAAAGGTACCCTCAAACCGAAAGTGATTTAATTCTAGGTGGCTACTCTAAAATTTGTTGTTGGCCGATATTGGACCGATATGCTGGTAAAATGTTCGTCAGTATTTCATCATGAACGGTAGAGAAAAGACGAGGAATGCGGGGGATGGAAATTCAAGACGATGAGCAACACGTGAACAAGGTGAATGCAGGAGCGGCCTTCTTCAAGGCCTTGAAGAAGACAAGTACACTTGTCGAAACGTTGGCTCCTGCATTCACCTTGTTCACGTGTTGCTCATCGTCTTGAACGGTAAACATTTCAAAGTCATATGGAACTACGATGCGCCATTTGTTTGCCATTGATTGTAGGTACTATAATATTATTGTTACTCTGCTCTAACTTGGTGACGTATTTGTCAAGGCTAGACAACGAAAACGTGATGAGAAGTGAATTTTTTCATATGCGACTCACCTGGACAAACAGTTAGCATGGGCACCTGGAGATCAGATGCCGAGGTCGTCCGTGAGGCAGCAAGAAGGCTACATATCAGTGCTAGCAACATCACGGTACAAGGCCTTTTCCTCGAATCGTTAAAATATCCCTACAAAAGAACAGAAAGTTCGCTTCACCCAAAGATTTTTTTGGTATCCAGCACTGCCACGCTCCGCTACGTCGCCAACGTATTGTAGGGAAATGGGTCGCGACTGCGAAATTCCTCGACGAGGACCTGATGTTCCTCTCACTGCGCATGCGCGTACAGGTGCTTCCATGCACCCCGCGATTCAGTGAGTGTTTCCACCGCTTCCGATGACTCACGAGCTCGCACATGCCAGCGCGGATGGTATAGGCAAGCTATTCGGCTGGCCTGAAGCACAAAACAGGATGCCAGCCAACGCCACAGCTGCTTTTGCGCCAGCAAGGTCTTCGCTGTGAGATCTTTTTGTTTTGCAAATTGTCGTTCTCGCAGCTGTATATCATGGCGACAAGTAATGAGAGTAGAGAAATTGAGTTCGTGGCTTAGACGCAATGAGAAAAGAATTCCGTTGGTCTGTGCGCACATTCGTGTTTAGAGAGTCATACAGATCGAATAGCAAGTCGGGAATCCAGGCCACAGGCAGAAGTCATCAAAACATCGACAGCCGTAGGCACTTAGATACCATTCCTGTGTTCCAAGTCGTTTCCAACTCTCCAATTGACCTGGATCTCAAGGCGGCTACGGGAAACCGCTCTATCCCTTTCCATTAATTCGGCACTTCCTTCCGTAACTCTCAGAGTTCTGTGGCCTGCGGACGTACACCCACAGCACCCATTTGTGGATGTTGTCAAGCTTGTTGGTTCGCAGTGGACTTAGAATCGCTTAAAGAGCGCGAACGAACAAAAGGACGTAAGTAGGGACAAAGGTGTCATCATCAGCCTCATAAGTAGTCTATATGGCAGCCACTACAAAACGAAGCCTTCTTTCAAACATCCCCAATTATTCCGTGCCTTCCATCAGCCCACTATATCCGATACTTGCAAATTTCCTTACCTCAGCACAGGTCTTGATTATTTCTAGTTTTCAGCAGCATTTCCACTGGCACGCAATTTTTTGCTCCAATAGACCACCGGTTATTGGCCCTAAGCACTACATGAGTGCCCAGCTCCCCTGATTTCTCCGAATTCCAACTAAGAATATCGGGCACAGCCATTCGTTCTGATGCATCCTGTCGTATTGCCATCTCTTAACGTTGCGCCTACCAGCGGCCGTTGCATCTCTCATTGAGCAACGTTTAGACATTTCTCAAGTTTCTTTGTTACCATCAAATTGTGAGCGCCTCCCGTATAAGTATTGGTTAGATTGACACATTTCATCTGACAGACCGCTTATCCCGTGTTTTGTTCCCTATAACATATAGCCGCTTCTACACTCCTACCGATTCCCGGCGCCATCTGCCAGCGGCATCTGTTCAGCCAACCCTGAAGCAGTGAACTTCTGTCAAAGATTGCGCGATTCTTTCACACTTTACGTGCTTTGGTTTTTCCGTCTAAACATTGGACCAACCAGCTGCTTTCGAGCTCAACCTTGCACTCTCTCTCAATCTTATTTCCTCGTTTGTTGCTTTCATTCCCTCCAACGCTACAGGTTTCAATAGCTGGGATACGGCAAATTCGGAAACAGCAAACAGTAAACGATATTTTTTTACACTGCATAGCGAAAAGTTTGTTTGGTCAGCTGACGGTTTTGACGAGGTTGCCTTATGTGGACCGAAAAGGCATGATGGACGAAGGTCTTCGCGCACAGCAGGCATCCAGGATATACATGTATATGAGTGTGAGAAACGAGCATACCATAGGAAACAACAGAGCATGAAGGTAAGGCAATCACACGTGTCGCAAGCTCAAATGTGCGTGCTGCGCCCTGTGTACAGCTGTGCGCCAAACCCCACTCCTGGTTAAATTCAAATTGTAGAGTCAAATGCAGCTGTGGGCAGTCGGTGACACAGACTTGTTTTCTAACGCCCTGTGCTCGTGTCGTTCTTCTCCGTCTGGTCGCTTGTGTTCTCTGGCACGGTTCATTATTTTTCGCTGTCATATAATGCGGGCCTGGATATCACAGGGGGAAAAGACAGGAGGCTGGAAACGACGTCTGTGACGTTCTACACCGCCCCAGCGAGGGTCCTAGTTTCGAGCACACGTCCATCAAAAGGACGCGAATTCCACAAACTGTGACGAAGCACTGCACATGTAACACAATATGATGACATTGAGTCTGGTAACATTGGCGTTTTGTTGCACTTGATTACCTTTTTTTTGCATCACAAAGTGATAACGCGAGCAGCACCTAGACGTGCGATCTTTCTTTCTTGCCTGCAAAGCCCGCCACCCTGGCTTAGTGGCTATGGCTTTTTGATTATGAACGCGAGGTCGTGGGTTCTATTCCCGGCCATGACGGTCGCGTTTTGAACGACAGAAAGCTGAGCTAGCCAGAAAGCCGACCTCTTTTTTGCATAATGGACGGCCGCGTATTGGGAGGGGCTGGGGTCAACTGTCGTAACGTCCTTGCAGCTAGGTTTAGCCGCACGTTAAAGAATCTCAGGTAGCCAAAATTATTCCTGGGGCCTCCACACAGCCTTTCTCATAGGCACTGTTACTTTAGCAAGCTAAAGCTCGCGAATATATAACTACCTGAATATCTTCCGAGTCTTCCTGCCTTCTACAACAGTACTTTTGTGCACATAGCAAGGACGCATACTTTGTGACAAAGCGGCATACGGATGATTCTATTTTTTCAATGAAATTTACATTCATTGACTACTTCAGGCACTTTGTCTGTCTGTCTGTCTGTCTGTCTGTCTGTCTGTCTGTCTGTCTGTCTGTCTGTCTGTCTGTCTGTCTGTCTGTCTGTCTGTCTGTCTGTTCGTCCGTCCATCCGTCCGTCCGTCCGTCCGTCCGTCCGTCCGTCCGTCCGTCCGTCCGTCCGTCTGTCTGTCTGTCTGTCTGTCTGTCTGTCTGTCTGTCTGTCTGTCTGTCTGTCTGTCTGTATGTATGTATGTCTGTCTGTTTATCGATATATGTATCCATCTATTGTGACCTATGGAAAGGAACAAACAAAAGAGACTATTTACAATGTATTTACAAGAACAGCCCAGCCAGAGACAGAAATGGAAACTTGCACCAAGCCCAGATGAGTCTTCCTCTTCCCTCCTGCCGGTCTCTTGCTCAGACGGTCTCTTATGCGTCAGTTCTATAGCAACAATGTTTATCTATTTAGCCTCCTACAGTGACCCAGTACACAAGTTTACTACCTTGGGCCCCTAGGTATGTATGTGGTCGTGATGATGTCGTGGTCGTTCCATCCTAATCACTGCAGTTCCGTTATTCGTCTCTCGTAATGCAATCATCGTTACGGCATTGTCATCATGCAGTCGTCGTCATACGATTGCCCTCAAGCTGTCGTCGTGTCATCGTCATCATCTCAAACTTTGTCGAATTATAGTCCCGTGATGTCATGCCACTTTCATCGTTCTTCCGACATCATTCCTTCTTTGTCATTCTGTCGTGGTTATCCCACCGTTGTCACGCCGCGTCGTTGGGTCATCGTCATACAGTCATCTTCATAAATTTGTTATCATACCGTCGTGGTCATTCAGTTGTCGTCATTCCAGCTTAGTCATTCGATACTCGTCATCCATCGTCGTCACGCCTTCGTCGTCATTGACCCGTCATTTCCCCATTGTCCTCATATGCCGTCATCGTCATACCGCCTTCGTCGTTATACCGTAAGTATCATTTCACAATTGTCCTACCATTGTTATCATACCGTCCTCGTCACACCGCCTTCAGCGTTTCATCGACGTCATTCCGTCTTCCTCATTCTATAACCGTGCCTGCATCGTCGTCTATTCCGTCACGTGTCGTGGCGTTATGTCGTGGCCGACCCTGGCGAGCGAGTGTCATAGCAACGTGAGCGGGCCACTCCCGAAGTCTCTATGTCTCATACAGCTGAAGCAATGAAAATCTCTGAATAAGCACTACAGATTGTAATAAAGCTGTCTTTAGCAATACGGTGTGCTGCCACCTTGCATGAATGCTAGTCGCATTAACGTCATTAGTCATCGTGCGAACGTTTCCCTCAGAGTTGTTTTTCTTTCTACGTCGACCGGTGCTATATGAAAGTATTGGCTGAATTTACGGCGTCGCAGCAGTTTTTAGGAGCTCCCCGATAACGAGAATTTTCATTTAGTCTTAGCGGTGATAAAACAAAACAAATATAAAAATACGAACAATATATTGCACCGAGTCTAGATTTGTTTCCTACTGTATACTTAGTTACTTTCTAAGAGCTAACGCCCTAACAGACTTTAGCACCAGGACATCAACTAAGTGCGAGTTAAATAGTGACCGGTGACTCAGGAGGCTTCCATTCGGGGAGCTCTCTGCGATGCATGTAGCAAACACTAACACTAATCAGTGCCGTAGTGAAGGAGTGATTAAATAAAAACATCAGTATGAAGAGTGACAGAGGAGCCCATATTTAATAGCGGTAAATTTCATTTTGTATTATTTTTTTCAATTAGAAGTTTTGCCATTCAAGGATTCCACTCACGACCCGAAGAAGCACTTTAATGACTCCCACAGTATCTTTTAAATGCTTATGGTACTTTCAATGGGCAACTGATTTCTTGCAAATTTTTCATCACGTTTCCACCAACGCACTCTGTATTGTTGCTTGCTTAGGTGTCAACTGGATTGCCAACGGCGAGTGTGTTTGCCCCTCGACAAGAATGAATCTAAGAAGAAATTGGAACATATTTAATAATCCCTTTCGATGCCCCAAAGCATCTAAAACATAAAAATTTATCCGACATGTTTAACGTCGCGTTTCACGTCTAGCAGGTTTCAACTTGACAACCCTGTAGACATGAAATGACTCACTGTTTTCCGTCCATCACTGCTGAAAAACCTCATATTGCTTTTAAGCGCAATCATAAAAATATGAGAATTGTAGCAGTACTCACAATTGTTGCAGACAAGTTTAACTATGTGCAGGCTTCGGTTCTAGCGTGCCCAATATTATCGGCAAATTTCCTTGCACTAGCTCTGATGGTTCTGTTAGTGAACTTCCGCGGACACACTGACTAGTTGAGCATGGTAAAATATCAATGCTTCGTCGAAAGCTCTCGGTGCTCTAGTACATATAACTTCTACTAGATATGGCGAAGTGATACGTTTGCGTGTGGTGGATTACTGTGTATTTAATTCCCGCTGCTGCACTCTAGTGAAGGGTGAGTAGCCACCTAAATTTACACCGCTCTTCTGTCAGCTAAGCCGACACATTGTGGGTAAAAATTTCCTGACGTTCATCTTATTATGAACATTTTGCTATGAAATAACTCAGAGACTTTAGAACCTGAGAACCTGTTGACTGGAGTTTCGAAGTAACATAAAAAATGGGCAGGAACTATCAGAGAACAGTTTAGACTTGCGGATTTATGCTGCTCGGAACACTTATGGGTTACTCCTATCGGTTAATGCTACGAGGCTTGTGAGTGCTGTGACACTGAAGTGATTACAGAACTGGCCTGCTTTAGAAACCACATGAAACCCTACCGAGGACAAATATCGTGAGCTACGTGGAGTCGGGACTGGCTCGCCAAGCCAGCAGCTTTGTAACATGGCTCCAGGATCACCTAGTTCACTCAGTCAGACCCGAAATATAAGAAACTGTATGGGCCAGACAGCTCTCCATTTAAAAAGGAGACAAAGAGCCAGAAAAATACTTCGTTATAACATAGCCCTTCAATACTTCTCTATATGGGGAATGTATATGTCGAATGTACGTAGTCCTCTATGTGTCGATTGTACGCCCACTTTTAGAGTAGACGGGGAACACTTGGAACTTTTTCACTAGAGTTAACACCGATGTTCGAGGGCATGTGCAGTTGCGAGGGGTCCGTTTCATCACAGGTAATTATGACTATTTCAAATCGTTATTCGAAATAATAAATACATTAGGATGGCCCCTTCTCGAAGACATGTGCAAATGTTTATGTTTCCCTTTGTTTTATGAAATATTTCATGGTTTAACAGACTTTCAAAATGCTGGAGCCTGCGTATATATCTGCCTGTACTAATCATACATTAAAGTTGCGCGAGTTTGGTATATTCATTTTCCCCACATACAGTTTAACGATAAAATAAGCCCCCTCTTGAAACTGCCTCCTCTTGTGCTTCATAGTTTTATTTCATGTCAGCCTAGACACAGCTCAAACTTATTGCCTATGTTTCTTTTCTTTTTCCTAGTCATTTTGACATAGCTCTTTTTGACTCTTCTTGCCTTTTATTGTTTTTGAACCACATTTCAGAGTTGTTTCCTGTAGGCAATTCTGAATGACATGTTACCAATCTGCGTTTTGTTATGTATTTGTATTTCTTTGTATTTTAATGTTATCGTCCCCCGTAGACTAATGCCCCACATGGGCGATGTATGTATTGTAAGTAAATACTTTAATACTAAGATGCATTAAATGGTTACAGTTATACACTGAATTTCCCTTGTATTCTTCTCTTTATGCCCTACACTTTCATACGAAGAGATGCGATGACCATATTCTCTACAAGAAAGACTTTGCACCAGGTATGTTTCCAATATATGTATGTATTTCTTTTCCTTGCATTATTAATTATTTAGCTTTATTTTTCATGTGTGATTTCGTTTTTTCGACTTTTACGTCAAACTCTATACAACCTAGCCGCTTTGGAAAACTTCTTTCTTCGATTTTGAAGTGCATCCTGTTGTCCTGAAAATAAAGCAAGCAAACACAATATCAGAGAATCATTGCTTTTATTGAAAGCAACAATCAAGATGCCAGTGTGATAGGTATTATAGCAATGATTGTTTTTTCTTTGGAACATTCCAGCAACGCTCAAGATACATGCCCGGGTCAAAGATGGAACAGCTGTTCAGTGTTCGCAACTCCTCATATGAAGCACCAAAAGCCTCAAATTCTGCCCGACAGCCATCAGTAGCACTCTAACATTAAAGGATCCCGAGGCGTCCTTTGATGCGACGGCATTTCTGTTCAAAGCAATAGTAGAGTGAAATAAGATTTGGACATTTTGGGCACTGTTGCCTGCATTAAACAAACAGAAATCTATTTGTAAGCGAGAAGGATGAGGCGATCCTAGGGACTCTCTATTTTGGTTTGTCCCGGTCATACGAAGAAACAACAGTGAAGCCAGGGAAAGGATGGGCCAAATTATTTGCGCGGTTTAAGTAAAATCTATAACTTTTAAGAACCAGCGAAATGAAAGTGTACTAAACGATGACTCACCGCAGCTGGGAGCAGAACCCAGATTTCCCGCATTGTGCGACTTTACTAATCTGGCTACCAGGGCGGCCATTCTCGCGTTTGCTTTCTTGAGCATTTGTGCCTGTGAGCAACATAAGCTCTGGAAATGTCAGCCAGTGCCACTCTCGGCCAAGGCGCTGGACGTAAACATACTTTTAATCGTGGGCCTCACGTAGTGCCCCAACTTTAGCATTCAAGCAGCCGTGGCAGTCAACCTGCCAACCGCTTTCTTGGATATTCTTGCACTGAACAATTTGATACGAGCGGCTGCCAAAAAGTGCCGCTCCCGAGGTGGTAGATCACAACTTTGTAACCGCTGGCTAGCAAAATGCAGGTAGCGGGTAGAAGTTCCTGGCCGGGCTATGTTTGTGGTGACAAGAGCAATGTCACCATACGGTTTAGTGATGGATCTGTCGCAACGTCTTTGACTGCAGAACTCACTGCTCTGAATGATGCACTTCACCCCATCGACACTTAAACTTTAGGAATGGGATTTTTCTTGCGACTGACGTTTTCATTCGCACTGTGTGCAGTCAGTTATCGAACATCGAGCTCAAGACCTGGTGACGCGAAAAACCCTGAGATTTCATCACCGCGTGAAAAGAAAATGCCACATTTATTTTCAGTGCTTGTGCTGCCTTTTAGGGGTAACTGACCTAGCTTTCTTATGCTAATTGAATTGAATTTAAGTTTATTCCAGAAGAAGAAAAAAAGTTACGTGGAGGACAGGTAAAAGCTGTGAGAAATTCTTGAGGAGCTCTGACCCCTTAGCACATGGGACAGCATAAGAGCGCGCGGCTATGGGAGTACAACGTACTAAGAGGAAACACATACATGAGTTATAGAACGTCGCTCGAAAAGGCGACTCTAAATCAGGCATAAAGAAAAAGGAAGTCACCGTATGACATCATTATACAAACACTGAGCGCAGGTCTTTTGGTGATATACCGGACATGTCAATCTTATTTTCCTTTATTATGTGGTTTCGAAGTGTGGGCGGCTGAAATTTTAACGTTTCTTTCCCGTAATCGGTTCTACATTTCGCGATACACCGCACTTCAGGATGCCGTACATTATAGGCAGGGAAGTTTCTCTCTAGCTTTGCTAGGCTTGTTTCGGCATCATTATTTTCCCGTAAACCAAGCTTTTATAAACGACATAGCTTGTAATCATACACTGATGGAACTTGAACGATGTGGTGCTTCTGAAATAAGTATGCCGTGTGGCATCAATATGGGATTTTACAAGCAAGGCGTAAAACTCTCTTTTGCACGATGGTAAGTTTGCTAATGTTTGCAGCAGTTGTATTTGGCCCTACAAGAAACGCGTAATTTAATAAAGAAGAAAATAGTTATATATTAGTATGTTAACATAGGTTGGAAAATAGTAGCAGTGGCGGCGCGTAATGTTGGTTGTCCTAGGTAGGTTATTAATAAGGTAGTGAGCGTGACCATCCAATGTCATGTTAAGTGAAAAATACACGCCCAGTGATTTGATGCTTTTCACCATTTCAATTTCAGAGTTATTTAACCAAATGGTGGGCAGCTGGATATGTATGTTGCGGGGCTGAAACAAAACAGCCTTCGTTTTATTAACGTTTAGTTTTAGGGAGTTCATTTGAGCCCATGCACTAATTCCAGGCAGTGCGTTATTCACTCGACAACCTAAATCGGCGCATTATTTGCTCGAAAAGAATAAACTCGTGGCATGAGCATAAATTATATTAATGGGCCGTTTCATCAATACGGAGAATCTCATTATTATAAAGTATGAGCAGAAATGATCCCAGGATGCTACACTGCGGGCCGCCTGTTTTTATGGATTTTATTGAGGATTTTTTTCCTTCAGTGACAACAAATTGCGTACGGTATAGCAAATAAGACTTAATTTGTGCGCAATGCGTCTTACGCCATAGCGATCCAGTTTTTGAAGCGGAATATCATGATTAATGATGTGTGTAGAAAATCTACTGAAACGTCACATGCGGAATACCGCTGCATAGTTATTTTACTTTCTAGGGCACATACGGTAAGGCAGCTTCGCCACCCGGAACACAAATTCTCGTCACCCGACTAGGGTGCCCCAAATACAAGGAATATAAAACTGAGCCCTTTGCTGCAATTTCAATTTTCACCAAGATTGCACTGACTTGCTCCACTGTGGTGGTTGTTCGTAGCTTTTATGGCTATGACAATCCTTTGAATTAAAAAAGAACCACCAAGCATGCATAAATTAGACGCTAAATTTAGGATTCTCCCGAACAAGAGTAGATTGTAAGATAACCGCACGAATCTACAACGGAGGATAGCTCCACGTCTCATTTTTAGGTCCAGGCGCAAAATAAAAGAAGTTATCGCATGTCGCACGATAATCACGACAAAATATTTGTAATATGCTATGTCAATGCACAAACACGGGCCTGCCTAAGCCAAACGAGAGCTTTAGGGGCATTTCATGGCAGGTGGAGGCATGAGAGTTTAGTAAACGATGTCAAGCAAACTTGACAAGATCACAGTTTCAAGTACAAGCAACGTCAAAAACTTTTCGCTTTTCAACATTTGAGCGGGACCATAGCTGCACTAAACAAAAAGTGCCATTCGTGCAGTGATACCCGCAGCAAAGTACTCGACAGAAATATTTTGGAGTCCTCAGACAGCCAGATAGTGTGCTGCCAACGAACAAAATAACAATTGCAAAGATAATACTGCAATTATTGGGTCAGCATTGTGCTTATGCCGATTCCTGGTCGCTGTCGTAGGCGGTCGCGTTGACATTTACCATCATTTAGACCGACCATTCAGTCGAATTTCAGTGGTTTCCTAGTCACATTATTGCAACTAGGAAGGATGTAACCGACCACTTCGTGTCCGATGTTTAGTTCTTGAATGCCCATTCAGAATTCATCCGTGCCAAAAGCGTTTTATGTGAGCTGCGTAGCCCACTGTCTGAAGACATGTGGTACAACGAGAAAACCAAAGACATCATTGCTTTGTTGCGTACACCTGCCTTTCCATAGAGGTTTCTGCAAGCATGAAACTTGACCGTCCCTCTAAATTGTTTATAAGTGGGCATGACTTATATGCTTCGATTTTCGCACGACGTGGGAAATACAACCTCCAACTATCCCTGCTGCGATAGACGAGACGCTTTGGTAGAGCACTTTCTCACAAACTGCTCACAACGTGGTCAGCCGCGACACAATTTTAGACAGACATCCACTTGTACAGACACGTTTTTTTTTTCTTGTATAACGAAGGTGCTTGGGCCATACGCGCATGCCCCGCCAATAAAGATGTCTTTTCGTAGCCATACGCGATTTCGCTACAGACAGCGAGCTAGATTCTTATGAACTTTACGTATGTTGAGTGCTTCTGGTGTAAGGAGTACTTCTATAATTACATTCGCGTATTATACATATGAGAGTATTTTTCACTGTGCAGTCGACGTGGCCCTTGCTTTTACTTAACACGGCTAAATAAAGAGGTGATTGTGTGTTTGATGTCGTTAGCAGAATACATTTTTTTCTTGAGCAGTGAAACTTTCTTTCTGAGCTACCCGTATGGATTTCCTTCTTAGTTTTGATCGACATGCAATTGAATGTCAACTATCTTTTTCAAGAATCTACACCCCCCTTTGAGCATTGCCACAGAATTCATTTAACTGTGTCTTACTCCTAATTACTTTTGCATCAGATTCGTAAGAACCGATAGACAACTTCTGAATATTTTTGCCTCTAAGTTGAACAGGTTTATGAAACAAATAGGTATCCCTATAACTTTCAAGAATTAAGAATGGCTGCAGCTACCGTAAAGGACAGAAATGAGTGTCACTTGCTAAATCCAATTTCTCTTGCCTTGAGTGAAATTCAGAAGATGCATTCGGTTTTGATATTTTTGCACTCTGCTAAGCGATTCAAGGACCAAAATATTCATGCCACACTGAGCTCCTAGCGGAGCAAAGTTTTTTTTTCACTTCTGCATACCTACCACGGATCGAACTAAATCTTGTGACTTTCCGGCTGAATCGACAATGGTCGAGTAAGTCGGTCAAGGCTTGCCAATAAATATAATGAGGCACGATTTTTTTGCAAACAGTTTTGGTTACAAGTTCTTCGCGGGATTGCAAGTAGAGTAGAAGTTTTTATCTCACCGTAATGTACAACCATGCCAAAAATGCAATTGGTACTTTGAGGCTGTTCCTGTACTTCCCTATGTTGATGGGACACTTGTTCTTCCAAGGCTTCCCAATTTGCATGTCGGCTTTCTTAGTGCTCCCGCACATCCTGTAGGTGCTGCGATGCCAAAACACATAAGGAAATGTTTCTGTTTGCGCCGTATTAAATTTTAATATTATTCTCGTAATACCGTTTGGTTGGGGTTGTAGACAATTCTTGTTGCACTGCGAAAGCCAACTCAAAAAGCCAGACGAAGAAAGCATTATTGCATTTCAACCTACTTTTTCCGGTGTGAGGTACTAATAGCTATAAAGCTCATTTATACATCCATGGTCATTACAGGTTATACATCTGGAAGCCAGCTCGAAGATGCGCAAGGTCACTCAGCTAGATTCCTTAGTCGTAACTACAACAGCACTGCAAATGTAATGCACACAAAATTGTCCCTTAATGTCCCGTTGCTTATAAATCGCTTGAATATGTAGCCTTGTTTCATTGCATTATGCTGCTGCAAAGACAAATTCATTCCCTCTCTTCTATAGCCCCCCTCACTTGTATCCCCTCGCCATGACCATGCACATAATTTTTATCCCCACTACAAGAATGCAACATTTAAAAATTCATTTCAATCGAAAACCAGCAATAATTGAATCCATCTGCCGCATACTATCGCAAACATTATGAATGGGTGTTATTTCAAACACGTTGTAGAACTGATATCCCTGGGCCTAAATCACTTCAGCCAACAGTGAGTTTAACTACATTTGGATTTGTTTCACATGACAGTACTTCGATCTTCTGGTTTCGTTACATTTGTATTATTTTCTCTTGTTATTTCATCTCTCACATTGCGATCCTCACCAGAAAACATTTTGTGTCGTATTTATGTGCAATTATTTAGTGCGGCCACCGTGACCAACCCACTCTGTAACACGGAAAGATCACGAGATTAAAAGAAACGAACACCAAATTAATAAATAAGCCAACGCGCAAGGTGAAACAGCCATATAAGAAGTAAATC